>NW_019942609.1:338119-382991 GCF_002910315.2 Salvelinus sp. IW2-2015 | reverse complement strand
TTATGCTATTTTAATGTCATTCATATAGGGCGAAATCAGATAGAACATGTTTTGCAAGCCTGCCATTGCATCTATTTTTGCGAAAACAAACTGAAACTCTATTGGTGCTTCGTATGCCTTAAGCTGTTTTATGAATGTGTTATATGGTTTATATTCACAGTAGCGTGCCTGAAGCGTTACCTACGTATATGTTTCTCTCAGCATGGCTTCCTTTACTTTGAATGTCCACTCTTTATATCTTCAGCTTATATTTCATAGTGTGTGGGTGTTTATTTTGCAAGAGGTAATGTAATGCACACAGACACACATACTCCACACAAACACACACACACACACATTCCAAAATCCTCAGTATTCACTCATGAGTGTAAAATGCATCTGGCACCCAAAGGCATTTACACTGCGGACACACTCTTCCCACTGTTCTTTGCATTTCACGCTGTCACATGATATAAAACTTGATCCACATTTTTCTGGCATTTTCTCTCCTTGTGTACTTGGCGTGAGATGCTTACTCTTTCTCTACTGAAGGAGGTTTATCTTGTTTTCTTCAACTCCAAATCGATGCAGACTATAAGACTATAATCCTGGAGATAAACTTCACATAATTAAATTAAAATGTAAGTAAAACGTACTACATAACTCCCTCAAACAATTCTCAAAGCCTTGTGGGAACAACAAACAAGTCTTATTAAGTTTTAAATTATCATCCGTTTTGGAAAAAACGTACTTAATAGGAAATGTACCTAATTTAAGCAACATATAACAATTATTCATGATTGGCTTCATGAATTTAAATATAAGGGCGGCTATTTTATATTGTTAACTGAGTGTATATGTGAATTACTGATTATATAAATCTGTCTCATTAGACTCGAGGACAGTGCCTGCATCAGCCTCCGAGGCACACTGCTTCCTTGATGCTAACTAGTCCAACTCTCAGCCATCACTTGCTCTAGCTTACTTCAAAGCAGCGGGGAAGGAAAGAGGCCCACATTTGCATATATTTACATACCTGCAGATGCCACCCTAATTTGTGGCAGCTGTTGGATTAAATACTTCTCATTGGGAGAGATGCATGGCGAATTTCCACTAGGGACTAGACCTGGTTCAAATACTATTTGACATCTCTCAAATACTTTGAGCATTTTTCCCTAGTCAGCCTGGAGTGTTAGATGGGTGGGGTTTGCAGCTTTGTGACTATTCTATTTGTCCATTAAGCAGAAAGCTCAGTCATGCACATATAAAGTGTCACACCCTGAACTGTTTCACCTGTCTTGTGCTTGTCTACACCCCCACCAGGTGTGTCCCATTTCCCTCATTATCCCCTTGTATTTATACCTTTGTTTTCTGTTTCTTGTTGCCAGTGCGACTTGTTTTGTCAGGGTCTTACCAGCATGTTTCCCATTTCAACTGTTCTCAAGTTTTTTGTTTTCTAGTCTTACCCGGTTCTTGACCATTCTGCGCAACCCTGAACCTGCTGCCGTCCTGTACCTGCCTGACTCTGACCTGGTTACGAACCTCTGCCTGCCCTCGACCTGCCTTTAGCTGCCCCCTTTGTGATAATAAATTATTCTGAGAATTTAACTATCTGCCTCCTGTGTCTGCATCTGATTCATATCCTGAGACGTGATGATAAAGTATCTGAAATGACTTCAAATATTATTTTAAATCCAGGTCTGCAAGGGACTAGGTACGCGCACCATACATTTCAATGTTAAATGTTTCTCCCCAACACTTTTGTCGAGTGATGTCATAATTTATTGGAACAATTAGATTGTGTAGAAATGTATGAAATTAGCTTTGAATGGCAATTTTGGCAAAAGAGCTTTGAATAGCAATGGGGGAGCGTCCCCAAAACCCTTGCCTGATTTTTCTCCCCCACATTTTGTATACAAGTTTTGTAGGAATGTTGATTTAAGGGCCTTTTTAGATCAACAATGAAAAAAGGTTACATGGGTATGGAAGTCCTAGATCAGCCCTTCAAGCTGAACAGAGTAAAACAGAATGGGTCTTTCTGTCTTTTCATTCTTAAAACCTGTCATTCTTAAACCCGCTAGCGGAACTCCTCCCACATTCCACTGAAAGCAGAGCGCGAAATTCAAAAAATATTTTTGAGAAATATTTCACTTTCACACATTAACAAGTCCAATACAGCAAATGAAAGATAAACATCTTGTGAATCCAGTCAACATGTCCGATTTTTAAATGTTTTACAGCGAAAACACCACGTATATTTATGTTAGCTCACCACCAAATACAAAAAGCACAGACATTTCTTTCACAGCACAGGTAGCTTGCACAAAACCAACCAAACTAACCAAGAACCAACCAAACTAACCAAGAAACAACTTCATCAGATGACATCTCTTATAACATTTTATACAATAAATCTATGTTTTGTTCGAAAATGTGCTATTTGAGGTATAAATCATAGTTTTACATTGCAGCTGTCACGCCCTGGCCTTAGTATTCTTTGTTTTCTATATATTTTTAGTTAGGTCAGGGTGTGACATGGGGAATGTTTGTGTTTTATCGGTTTTGGGTGGTTATATGTAAAGGGGGTGTTGGGTGTAGTGTATGGGTTTGTGTTGAGTGTAATGTGTCTAGCTGTGTCTATGTTGGGTGTAAGTTGTCTAGGAGAGTCTATGGTTGCCTGAATGGGTTCCCAATTAGAGACAGCTGATTTCTGTTGTCTCTGATTGGGAGCCCTATTATAAGGTAGCCACTAGGCTTTCGTTTGATGTGGGTAATTGTCTATGTCAGAACGTTTGTAGCCTGTTGTATGTGCACGACGTTTATTAGCTTCACGATCGGTTTTGTTTTGGTTAGTTTGAAAGTGTGTTTTGTTTCATTTTGCCTTCTTCAATAATAAAAGAAGATGGCTTATTTTCCTACTGCTGCGTTTTGGTCCGTCAATCCTCCACACGATCGTGACAGAAATTACCCACCAATACAGGACCAAGCGGCATGTAAAGCGGCAACAGGACCCACCTACACAGGATTCTTGGACATGGGAGGAGATACTGGATGGTAAGGGGCCTTGGGCACAACCGGGAGAAATATCGCCTTCCTCGTGAAGAGCTGGAGGCAGCTAAAGCCGAGAGGAGGCGATATGAGGAGGCAGCACGGAGACAAGCTGGAAGCCCGTGAGTACAACCCAAAAATTTCTTGGGGGGCCTTAAAGGGAGTGTGGCGAAGTCAGGTAGGAAACCTGCGCCTACTCCCTGTACTTACCGTGGAGAGCGAGAGTACGGGCAGACACCGTGTTTACGCAGTAGAGCGCACGGTGTCTCCTGTACGCGTGCATAGCCCGGTTTCGGTACATTCCAGCTCCACGTATCGGCCGGGCTAGACTGAGCGTTGAGCCTTATGTCATGAAAGCCGGCCCAACGCATCTGGTCACCAGTGCGTCTCCTCGGGCCGGCGTACATGGCACCAGCCTTACGCATGGTGTCCCCGTTCGCTACATAGGCCGGTGCGGGTTATTCCACCTCCCGCACTGGTCACGGGGAGGGGAGCATACAACCAGGTAAGGTTGGGCAGGCTCGGCGCTCAAGGAGCCAGTACGCATGCACGGTCCGGTATTTCCGGCGCCACCTCCCCGCCCTACCCAGTACCACCAGTGCCTCCTCCACGCACTAGCCCTATGGTGCGTGTCTCCAGCCCTTTACCACCAGTGCCTAAACCACGCAACAAGCCTCCTGTGTGTCCCCAGAGTCCTGTGCGTCCTGTTGCTGCTCCCCGCACTAGCCCTGAGATGCGTGTCCACAGTCCGTACCACCAGTTCCGGCACCACGCCTAGGCCTAATGTGCGCTCCCAGGGTCCAGTATGCCCTGTTCCTTCTCCCCGCACTAGCCCTGAGATGCGTGTCCCCAGCCCGGTACCACCAGTTCCGGCACCACGCCCACCAGGCCTACAGTGCGCCTCAGCCGCAAGAGTCTGCCGTCTGCACAGCGATGCCTGAACTGCCCGTCTGCAAGCGCCATCTGAGCCATCCGTCTACCCAGCGCCATCTGAGCCATCCGTCTACCCAGCGCCATCTGAGCCATCCGTCTACCCAGCGCCATCTGAGCCATCCGTCTGCCCCAGAGCCATTAGAGCCGCCCGTCTGTCCCGAGCCGTCAGAGCCGTTCGTCAGTCAGGAGCCGCTAGAGCCATTCGTCAGACAGGATCTGCCAGAGCCGCCAACCAGACAGGATCTGCCAGAGCGCCAACCAGACAGGATCTGCCAGAGCCGCCAACCAGACAGGATCTGCCAGAGCCGCCAACCAGACAGGATCTGCCAGAGCCGCCAACCAGACAGGATCTGCCAGATCGCCAGCCAGCCATGTGCAGTGCCAGATCCGTCAGCCAGCCATGTGCAGCCAGATCCGTCAGCCAGCCATGTGCAGCCAGATCCGTCAGCCAGCCATGAGCAGCCAGATCCGTCAGCAGCCATGAGCAGCCAGATCCGTCAGCCAGCCATGAGCAGCCAGATCCGTCAGCCAGCCATGAGCAGCCAGATCCGTCAGCCAGCCATGAGCAGCCAGATCCGTCAGCCAGCCATGAGCAGCCAGATCCGTCAGCCAGCCATGAGCAGCCAGATCCGTCAGCCAGCCATGAGCAGCCAGATCCGTCAGCCAGCCATGAGCAGCCAGATCCGTCAGCAGCCATGAGCAGCCAGATCCGTCAGCCAGCCATGAGCAGCCAGGGCCGTCCTCAGTCCGGAGCTGGCCGTCCCTCAGTCCGGAGCTGCCGTCCCTCAGTCCGGAGCTGCCGTCCCTCAGTCCGGAGCTGCCGTCCCTCAGTCCGGAGCTGCCGTCCCTCAGTCCGGAGCTGCCGTCCCTCAGTCCGGAGCTGCCGTCCCTCAGTCCGGAGCTGCCCCTTATCCTGGTGCTCTCCCTTATCCTGGTGCTCTCCCTTATCCTGGTGCTGCCCTTACCCTGGTACTGCCCCTTAGTCCGGAGCTGCCCCTTAGTCCGGAGCTGCCCCTTAGTCCGGAGCTGCCCCTTAGTCGGAGCTGCCCCTTAATTCAGTGGGGTTATATGTGGAGGGGGTCATTTGGAGGAAGCTAAGGAGGCGGTTAGTGACTGTTGGTGGGGTGGGGACCACGACCAGTGCCGGAGCCGCCACCGTGGAAGGAAGCCCACCCAGACCCTCCCCTAGACTGTGTGCTGGTGCGCCCGGAGTTCGCACCTTAAGGGGGGGTTATGTCACGCCCTGGCCTTAGTATTCTTTGTTTTCTATATTATTTTAGTTAGGTCAGGGTGTGACATGGGAATGTTTGTGTTTTATCGGTTTTGGGTGGTTATATGTAAAGGGGTGTTGGGTTAGTGTTATGGGTTTGTGTTGAGTGATTGTGTCTAGCTGTGTCTATGTTGGGTGTAAGTTGTCTAGGAGAGTCTATGGTTGCCTGAATGGGTTCCCAATTAGAGACAGCTGATTTCTGTTGTCTCTGATTGGGAGCCCTATTTAAGGTAGCCATAGGCTTTCGTTTGATGTGGGTAATTGTCTATGTCAGAACGTTTGTAGCCTGTTGTATGTGCACGACGTTTATTAGCTTCACGATCGTTTTTGTTTTGGTTAGTTTGAAAGTGTGTTTTGTTTCATTTTGCCTTCTTCAATAATAAAAGAAGATGGCTTATTTTCCTACTGCCGCGTTTTGGTCCGTCAATCCTCCACACGATCGTGACAGCAGCTACCATCACAGCTACCATCAGAAATAGCACCGAAGCAGCCAGAGTAATTATAGAGACCAACGTGAAATACCTAAATACTCATCATAAAACATTTATTGAAAATACATGGTGTACAGCAAATGAAAGACAAACATCTTGTGAAACCAGCCAATATTTCAGATTTTTTAAGTGTTTTACAGCGAAACACAATATAGCATTATATTAGCTTACTACAATAGCCAACCACACAACAGCATTGATTCAAGGCAACAGTAGCGATAGCGACAAAACCAGCAAAAGATATTAATTATTTCACTAACCTTCATAAACTTCATCAGATGACAGTCCTATAACATCATATTACACAATACATATATGGTTTGTTCGAAAATGTGCATATTTAGAGCTGAAATCCGTGGTTATACATTGTGAAAATGTAGCAACTTTTTCCAGAATCTCCGGATATATTTCTGACACTCACCTATTCTGACCAAATAACTAATCATAAACGTTACTAAAAAATACTTGTTGTACAGCAAATGATAGATACACTAGTTCTTTAATGCAATCGCCGTGTTAGAATTCTAAAAATAACTTTAGTACGACATGCAGCTTACGTTATAGCGAGAGAGCGCCCAAAATCTGGGCGGAAACTAATAGTAAACATTTTCGACAGAAATATGAAATAACATCATAAAGGGTCCTACTTTTTGTGAGCTTCCATCAGAATCTTGCCAAAGGGGTCCTTTGTCCAGAACAATCATTGTTTGGTTTAGAATGTCCTTTTTCCCTCTCGAATTAGCAAGCAAAACTTGCCAAGTGGCGCGAAGCTGTCCATCGTGAACAAACGCAGGGAACGGAACACGCCAAAACTCCCGAAAAAAATTCTAGAATCTGATTAAACTATATTGAAAAAACATACTTTACGATGATATTGTCACATTTATCAAATAAAATCAAAGCCGGAGATATTAGCCGTCTATAAGGAAAGCTTTTCAGAAGCCAAAGCTGATGTCCATCCCGCGTCTTCCTGAACAAAGGAAATTGGGGTCCTGTCATTCCAAGACCTCTCTTTTGACCATAGATATACCTAGGATCCCCATTTCACCTCTCACTGACTATTGACATCTAGTGAAGCCGTATGAAGTGCATGTATAGTCATAAATTTCAAGCATATTGATAGATTTTTCACTTTCTGACAGGAAGTTTGCTGCAAAATGAGTTCTATTTTACTCACAGATATAATTCAAACGGTTTTAGAAACTTGAGAGTGTTTTCTATCCAATAGTAATAATAATATGCATATTGTACGAGCAAGAATAGAGTACGAGGCCGTTTAAATTGGGCACGATTTTTCCCCAAAGTGAAAATACGCCCTCTATCCTCAACAGGTTTTTAAACACATGTAAGATGAATGTTATGTTTCAATTCCCTCTCAATCCCCATCTGCTGAAAGCACTGCAGAAGTCAAAGAGCTAATAGAACTCATTATAAACCCATGAATGTTCCAGTAACTCACACATTGTCTTTGCCCAAAAGGCGCTATCCCTCTATTATTTACGTCTTCTAGCTCGTAACTGTAAATCAGCAATAAACCGAAAGAAGTGTGTAAAACCTGACATTTCTTTCACACAAAACAAATCGGTTACTTTCTTTGTCTCGTCCCTTGCATTCAGGCTAAGAAATCAATTTCAATCTCCATAAAATGTGGGTATCTTTAGCGGTAAAACGATTAGTGTTTGATGTTACAGTATCTATCCTTTGACCAATGTACATCCCCTCTAGATTTTTGTCAAATGTGTGTGTGTGTGTGTGTGTGTGTGTGTGTGTGTGTGTGTGTGTGTGTGTGTGTGTGTGTGTAATGCTACAAGCACAGTGAGGATACAGTCTTTGGGGATTTGCTAACTCATGTGTTCCAGTTCATTATGTTACTGACACTATTTAAAGTCGTTGTAGGCCATAAACAGGTTTACGTTACCAATTTTTCACACATCCCAAATTATTTTGACAAGGAGTCAATAAATAAAAATTACAATTACGGTCGCTTTACCTTTCAAAATAACAGCCCCAATAGTGGTCAGAATAAATAAACTCAATATACAAGGATTTCAAATACAGTATAAACATTTTGTCTGGCATTTCTGGAACACGTATCAGGGACAATGAAATATCAAACAATTTACACAAATGTCGGAAGACTGTGGACACAACACTCAATTACACTAAGTATGACATCGCTCTGGACAATTCAGTCAGCTTTGATAACATTAACAAGTCTGTTTATCTTTTATCTTCAAACCAAAATGGCCACCTCCATCAACTCCTTGGCCTTCCGGTTGTCAAAAAGCTTTCTGTATGTACCAGGTCTTCCCCGTAGGAAGTGCTCTCATCATTGGACTCTCATCTGAAAAAGTGTGTGTATATACAGCATGAGACTCTGAGCACACAACCAGGTAAGAAGGACAGTTCCGGTGTTCTGGAGCAAGGCGGGTAATTGCCTCTCGGCTCCAAAAGATGACATCCTTCTTCTTCACGCTTCAGTGAGTTTTGCCTGCCTGCGCATTTCCCGCAGCTGCACAGGTCATCTGAAAACCCTCGCACGGTGCATGGGACCCTTCGYTTCCGTCCGTTTCCTCGCAGTCTGTACAGGTTACTTTAATGGATGCGGACGGCCCTTGACACTACGTGGTTTTAATTGTGTTTAGATTGGCTTCGTGTTTAGACTGTGAAGATGAGAGGTGAGAGGGCCTCATTCTACTCAGATCCATCTGCTGTTGTGGGAAAACATTACCTGAACCTTCTTGGTGAGACAGAGTTATAAGCTGTTGTACACTCTTACAAAAAAGGGTTCTAAAAGGGTTCTTCGGCTGTCCACATAGGAGAACCCTTTGTGGTTTCAGGCAGGACCCTTTGTGAAAAGGGTTCAACATGGAACCCAAAAGGGTTATACCTGCACCAAAAGGGTTCTACCTGGAACCAAAAAGGGTTCTTCAAAGGGTTCTGCTATGGGGACATCCGAAGAACCCTTTTAGGTTCTAGATAGCACCTTTTTCTAAGAATATAGCTAAGAGTGTACATGGCCTTCAGTTTCAGCCTTGACTTACTTCTGCCAGGGAAGGGGGCATCGAGGTAGTAGCCTAACTACTGGGGCTCCAGGTAGAAGTTCCCTTTTGGCACAGATCTAGAATCGGCTTACCCTCCCCAAATCCTAACCGTAACCATTGTCAGGAAATAAGCTAAACTGACCTTAGATCAGCTTCCAGGGGAAACTTTAACTTACTTCCCACTGGGTCAGACGACAAAGGACGAAAGCATGTCAGGGCAAGAACACAAAAGTTAGAGAGGGGTTGAGTTTTTAGAAAATCCTGATAAAAAAAATAGAACACAACCATCTAAAAGCCGTAATAATTTAAAGCTTCATTATTTGAATTTGCAACATGAATCAGTCATTTTGTTACAATCCGTGGTTAATAAAGATAGTGGGGCTCCTTTTAATGTTATTATTTTGTAGCAAATTATCAATTTCATTTGGTCTATCAAGTTCTGATGTCTTAAAATGTATCAAATATTCTGAGCTTGAATAAAATAAATGCACTTCAAGGATTGGCCCGGACGCATGAAACTAAATGGCTGCCAATTTTGTCACCAAGGTCCAGAGCATTGTCCAGTACCTTCCCCTCACCCCTACCTCCCTCCCAGACTCTCTCCTAATCCACTAAATTCTTTCCTCAGCTCACAATTCCTAACCCAACATGTAATAATTACTCATTTCTAACCACCCCTCTTATGCAATGCATATTGAATGAAAGCCCATCTTCAAACCTCCCTCTCCCTCAACCCTAAAGACCATCATTTAGGAGCCTGCTGAGTCATTGATTGGATTGTGTAGGGGTCTCCCAGAGCAAATTAGACTGTACCAACCCGCCACAGTTATAAAATGGCCAACCGCGTGACAGGACATGCTCTCAGCCAATCTCCATTGGAGCGTGGCTAATGGGATGTGTGCATTGATTTTGCTGTGTCGTGGTCGTTGCCTCAATACATTACGGTGATGATCGTATCAGCACTGAGCAAACATTCATCTAGAATATTTAGGATATTATGGCAATCACCACCATTTCAGAAGCCAATAGCGCCCATTTGACCAGGAAGGATGGAGAACTTTGGATGGATGTTTGTTTTAGCCATACACGTTATTGTCAATAGGGGCAGAGTAATGGAAGGTTAAGTCAGATGGATGACATCGATACTAACATCAATACTTTTTAAAGAGATACTTGCTGTCAAGGAATTGAACACACACTATAATACACCATAAAAATGAATTCCATTCCAAATTAAGAGCATGTTGACCTTGACCCCTTTTGATTGGTAAAAAAAGTAAGTTCATAGTTCATATTTTGCCCATGGTATAAAACGACTATTCCCAGACCAAAAATGATTAACTATGAACTAGTACGGTGTCAATATTAGGAGGCATTCATACGCAACTCCTGCTGAGAATGAAAGAACTTAGGCTGAGACTGAGACGTTCCTAATATGGAGACCGTAGTGGAGGATTCTCACACATTGTCTTGCTAACAGTCAGCTAGGCCCTACAGGACGTYAAGCCCTTTGGGCCAGCTGGCAAACTCACTCAGCTCACCAGCCCTCTAGCACTAACGGACCTCCAGGGAAGCTCAATGTCAGCCAGAGGTCGCAATCATTGTTCAATACTACTGTATATAAAGTAGTATTTCCTTCTACATTTTGTGCCACATTTCTGCGGACTCCATCATTAACTGGTTCCAGGAACCAGCAGCACCTTTCAATATCTGAAAAGTATGCTATGCAGAGTAGCCCACTGTGTTACTGTAACTACAGATCTTCGAGATTAGATTATCCCACCCACACGATCTAACCATTACAAGATTGATAAAATATCTGATCCTATGTCAGTTGTTGGGGGGGGTAACCTCTCTACCTACTCCACAACACTGTTTTCCTCGGAAGTGTCAATTGTTGCACAACACTACCTGAATGACATGCGGGGGAAAAGATTCCTCGGCATGTTTCTCTCCCCTAAGCAGGTTACAATTTCCATTCCTTATTAAAACTAAGCAAATGATTACCGTAGAGTTGGTTTTGTAAATTGCAAGGTGGTGGACTGCCTCAAAACACACACACACACACACACACACACACAACACACACACACACACACACACACACACACACACCACACACACACACACACACACAACACACACACACACACACACCACACACACCCACACACACACACACACACACACACACAGTGACACACACCAACCAAATAAGCGCTGACTCCCTGGGAGACCCCTTCTGATGAGTTTTTAGGAATGTCTCCATCCTCCCAGCATGCAACAGTGCCTGGAGCAGAGCTTCAAAGGCTCGACAACGTGTGAAACAATACATCTCATATCTCACACGTCCTCCTGTGCCATCCTTCTCCTGTGTTTGTCTGTGTGTGTGTGTGTTGTGTGTGCATTCAAACTCCTGTGTCATCGCTTGTAGGATCGCTTGTGTGTTTCGACACAGCGATCTGTCAGTCACGTTGCAACTGTACACTGCCTATCATGGGTGGGAGCAATCATACTGTTAAAATTCTGCACACGTCTCCCGTATTAAGAACCAAAGTGGTTTTGATGGCACCAGTTTTGACAGACATGCTGGGTAAATACAGCTTCAGCTCGGTGATCTCCCAGGAGTACCGATTACAAACTGTAGAGGAGGGCAAGGTTGCATTCCAAATAGGTTTAGGGCCTCGTA
This sequence comes from Salvelinus sp. IW2-2015, assembly GCF_002910315.2. Lineage (NCBI taxonomy): Eukaryota > Metazoa > Chordata > Actinopteri > Salmoniformes > Salmonidae > Salvelinus > Salvelinus sp. IW2-2015. Next base: position 371,537 of record NW_019942609.1, on the reverse strand, counting down.
TGGGCCCTAGTCGACAGTAGTGTACTAAAATGGGAATAGGTGGCATTTGGGACACAACCCAAGGGCTCCACTTTACATATAGTCTTCATAAACATTCATAGCACTCCATATGGAACCCCTAAAGCAGTGTCCAAAAAATGTATAATAAGTTGCATGTGTAACAGGGTGGGTTTGTTTCCACTTGCCTCTAAAGAAATGTGTTATTATGTTTCAAGCATTCTTCATTGGTTGGGTCAATTCCCGATGACATAAGGCGGTGTTGTTATGCCCCCGCTTACAGATCGGGGGATCACGAACGTCAGGTCTCCCCAGTATGAAAATGTGACGCAAGAGGTAGGTCACGTTCTGAATACTGTTTTCTATTTTTTATATTTTACAATGTGTACAAGTTTGCTGTACGTTGCTGATTTATACATGTGTGGGTATATGGTACCTGTTAGGGATTGAGGGGCTTTCTGGGATGTGCTTTGGTATATGATTGCTGTATTTAAGTGTGTTAGCTAGCATGCAACAATGTAATGGTCACATAGGCCCACTGCTAACACAGTTGTTTTCATGCTACATATTTTACCATCGACAACTATCAGCATCATTAAGCCCTGCACATTAACGTGCTGTTTCCTATTTAACTACAGAAAATAAATAATTATCTTTCATGCTAGGTTTAGAGGCTCATAGAGACTCCCGCGCTCCCGAGTGGCGCAGCGTTCTAAGGAACTACATCTCAGTGCTAGAGGTGTCACTACAGACCCTGGTTCAATTCCAGGCTGTATCACAGCCAGCCGTGATTGGGAGTCCCATAGGGCGGCACACAATTGGCCCAGCGTTGTCCGGGTTATGGTTTGGCCAGAGTAGGCTGTCATTGTAAATAAAAAACTGTTCTTAACGGGCTTGCCTAGTTATATACAATTTAAAAAAATAAGAGAACCGAACTGACATATAGAACAATCTTAAAATTATCCACTTTGGTTTAGATAAAAGAAGACCTCTTCTGAAATATTTGGTCAAATGATACATTTTGTTTATGGTTTCCATGAAACAAGGATGGCTCAACTTACCCCTTTGGCTCAACTTACCCCACTCTCCCCTACAAATAACGGAGAAAAACAAACTCAGATTTTTGGGTTATGATGGGATAAGACAGTTGTACTAAGCTCATTCGGCATTTATAAGTGATAGTCTTCCAGAATCAATGGATTATATATCCATATTGAAATACTATTAGAATGAAGTAAATATAGCAGATTGTACATTTAACACATTACCTCTGGTACTCGAATTGGGCARCTGTTTTTGTTTATGCACCCATCCAGCATCTTGTAAAAAGCCAAAGGCCTGGGGCCTCATTTCTAACTGTTGCAAACAGTAAATTTAACACTAAATCAGATCTATCATAAAACGGTGCACGCGTGAACGAACATTATAACTCCGCCTGAAAAACACCCATCACACACATTTTACGGTGACAATAATGCCCTTATTTGCTGTATACTTTGGAAGTAGTGGAATTAGGCCAAGACAGTGTCCAAAGGAAATACACCACATGACCAAATGTATGTGNACAATAATGCCCTTATTTGCTGTATACTTTGGAAGTAGTGGAATTAGGCCAAGACAGTGTCCAAAGGAAATACACCACATGACCAAATGTATGTGGACACCTGCTCGTCGAACTTCTCATTCCAAAATCATGGGCATTAATATGGAGTATTAAATAGCCGAATCCACTACTTTGAAGGGGTGTCCACATACTTTTTTTTATAGATGTTGTAGAATGATAAACCTGATGTTGGCAGAATTTTATTTTTTTCAGTAACATTTTCTGTATCTGACCATTTCTGGAAGACAAAAACATCTAAATTGTTGTTGAACTGGAAACAGATCGCTTGAACGCAATAATGTTTTGCATCCACTTTCTCCYGAACCTAAATATGCTGCACTGGCCACGAGTTCTGAAACATTGTCTACTCTGGGATAACTACAGTAAGCCTACTTACAGTGGTAGCCTACATACCTCAATGCAAAAGATCAGCTGTCTGTTCACCTGTTAATTTCTACTCTATGTTAATAAAAACCGCACACCCTGTCATCTGCATAGAGCAAAAACTATAAATTCTAATAGCCTATAGGCCCAAATAAATGAGAGATGCGCATGGTAATTTGTTGTATGGCTACTTCGGGAATATGAACTCATCATGGCCAGAAACGATGAGGAATTTATTCTGCAATGGTTATGATATATATAGCCACGTGTGTACATTTTGTTCATATTCTTTGCTAGTTAGTGAGTTGTTAGCCCAGTTATAAATAATTTCTAGTCGGCAATAGGGGAGTGATTGCTTCCTACAAGATACACAAAACGTCTACTTCTGTAGACATCTTTGAAAAGCGAGTCAAGTAAAGAGTTTTTTCTGTCTTAAAGGGGCAGTGTTGTATTTTGAAACAGGCTTGAATAAGCTGGGTAGCCAATAGGCAGGGGGTAGTTGTTACGCGGGTGAACCCAAGGGCTGACTCAGACGAGGAGATTGGTATAAGGTATTGAAAAGCAGGGGAAAGATTGGGTGTAGGTCAGGGGAAGCTTGGCGGGTTGCAGGAAGCCAGGTTCTGAGGCTGGAGCGAGGGGAGTTGGGGCTGGGTAGGCAGGTCCGGAGCGAAATCCAAGGAAACAGTGAAGTGGGGGTTCTGGACAGGGTGGCAGGACTGACGAGACGTGGGACAGGAGACAGGGACCAGAGTCAGAGCGGACGGATCTCCTGCGGAGAGAAAACAGCATCAGGCAAGGAAAAACAGGCACAACATGAAAACAGGATCTATGCATGAGCCAATGGCTAAAACACAGACTGACTGAGCAGAGGCTGCGATCTAGCAGCACGGAAGTGACAGGGCTGAGTTTTTGTAGAGGTCTTGATTGTGGAACAGGTTGCAGCTGGTGGGGATCTGCTCTGACTACAGCACACCTTACTCCGCCCACACAATCTCACACACGTGCACACAAAGAGAGGGAGAGAGCACTGGGGGAGTGGCAGCAGGTCAAGGAGACACAGGATGAGCAGTAGAGGGCGTGGCAGGAGCGGATGTAAAAGTAACATAATTTGTCTGATTCTCTCTTATGATGGTATGGGAATAATAATGCATTGTGTATTATGTATTATGTTTGTAAAATAAATATTTTGCTACGCAACACATTTCACATTACAGTTTTCAGACGTAGCCTACAAACGTCAATGGAAAAGGTGAACCGTCTGTTGTACCATTAAACTGTGCTTTGGATCGGAGTGGATATAGCAAAATAGGCTGCTTGAAATAGCTTATCTACTTTATTTACTATTTGGAAGTGGGTCGAATTAAATGAGAGATGGGACGAATGATAACCTATTATAACCTGTTGTAGTGCCTGCCTATAGGCTATTTTGCGAGTAGCCTATGAAACCATCACTGTCAGAAAAGTTGAGGAATTTATTCTGCAATGATCATTGAAATATATGCCTATTTCAAATTATTTTAGATGATTGCATTTTGTTATTATATTTAACTAGGCTTACCTGTTCTTTTGTTTTGAATAAGTGTCTTATATTCCCCACTTGTACTACGAGGCTACTTTTGCCTTCTTGCAATGCAAGTCTTCAACCACTAGAAACTGTGAGCACAAATGTTCTAAAGTTTGCAGGAGGACAAGCACATTCTCACTTCAAGTTCAGTCTTTATAAATGAAAACTTTTGCGTGAAAACTGGTGCACGCATGTTTTGGGGTATATTTTGTGTGTACCCAAACGTTTATCAATTAGGCCCCTGGTGTGCTAGGGCATAGTCATTTCTATTGACCTTAGAAAAAGATGATTAGATGAACTGAGACAGAGAGAGACAGAGACACACACATGGAGACAGAGAGAGAGACAGAGACACAGAGGGAGAGCACACAGCATGATATAATACATACAGTTGAAGTCGGAAATTTACATACACCTTAGCCAAACACATTTAAACGCAATTTTTCACAATTCCAATTTCAGAAGTTTACATACACTCAATTAGTATTTGGTAGCATTGCCTTTAAATTGTTTAACTTGGGTCAAACGTTTTGGGTAGCCTTCCACAAGCATCCCACAATAAGTTAGGGGAATTTTCTTGAATCTATTTTGTGAAGTGCAACAGTCCCTCCTGCAGCAAAGCACCCCCACAACATGATGCTGCCACCCCCGTTCTTCACGGTTGGGATGGTGTTCTTCCGCTTGCAAGCCGCCCCCTTTTTCCTCCAAACATAACGATGGTCATTATGGCCAAACAGTTCTATTTTTGGTTTCTTTAGACCAGAGTACATTTCTCCAAAAAGTACGATATTTGTCCCCATGTGCAGTTGCAAACCGTAGTCTGGCTTTTTTATGGCGGGTTTGGAGCAGTGGCTTCTTCCTTGCTGAGCGGCCTTTCAGGTCATGTCGATTTAGGACTCGTTTAACTGTGGATATAGATACTTTTGTACCTGTTTCCTCCAGCACCTTCACAAGGTCCTTTGCTGTTGTTCTGCAATTGATTTGCACTTTTCGCACCAAAGTACGTTCATCTCTAGGAGACAGAACGCGTCTCCTTCATGAGCGGAATGATGGCTGCGTGGTCCCATGGTGTTTATACTTGTGTACTGTTGTTTGTACAGATGAACGTGGTACATGCAGGCGTTTGTAAATTGTTCCCAAGGATGAACCAGACTTGTGGAGGTCTACAATTATTTTTCTGAGGTCTTGGCTGATTTCTTTAGATTTTCCCATGATGTCAAGCAAAGAGGCACTGTTTGAAGGTAGGCCTTGAAATACATCCACAGGTACACCTCCAATTGACTCAAATGATGTCAATTAGCCTTTCAGAAGCTTCTAAAGCCATGACATCATTTTCTGGAATTTTCCAAGCTGTTTAAAGGCACAGTCAAATTAGTGTATGTAAACTTCTGACCCACTGCAATTGTGACAGTTGTGAAATAGAATGTCTGTAAACAATTGTTGGGAAAATGACTTGTGTCATGCACAAAGTAGATGTCCTAACTGACTTGCCAAACCTATAGTTTGTTAACAAGAAATGTGTGGAGTGTTTGAAAAACGAGTTTTAATAAACTCACCAACTGTACCTTAAACGCTGAGTGATGGGCCTGGAGAAATGTAACCATCAAATTCATAGACAGCGCTATAGATGCAAGGACTGACCAACAATGACATCAACATTATAGTGTTAACCATGTTTTGAGGCTATACAGTGTTTGTTACACTTTCATTGTTTATAAACATTGGAGTAAAAAATATATATTTTGGGTTCTGATGGGGTACGACATGAGGCATTTATAAGTTATATTCTTCAAGAATCAATGGGTATATATCATTAATTTATACATCCACAAATGGATATTGCAACTAAGAATTTTACAACACAATTTATGGTACCCTGGCTGTGAATGTATTTTATTATAAATGTGCTCTTAATCAAACTAAAAGCGTTGAGTCTTCTTGGGTATGACGCTACAAGCTTGGCACACCTGTATTTGGTTTCTCCCATTCTTCTCTGCAGATCCTCTCAAGCTCTGTCAGGTTGGATCGGGAGCGTCGCTGCACAGCTATTTTCAGGTCTCTCCAGAGGTGTTATATCGGGTTCAAGTCCGGGCTCTGGTTGGGCCACTCAAGTACATTCAGAGACTTGTTCCGAAGCCACTCCTGCGTTGTCTTGGCTGTGTGCTTAGCGTTGTTGACCTGTTGGAAGGTAAACATTTGCAAACTTCTTCCATTTAAGAATGATGGAGGCCACTGTGTTCTTGGTGACCTTCAAAGCTACAGAAATGTTTTGATACCCTTCCCCAGATCTGTACCTCAATAAAATCCTGTCTCGGAGCTCTACGGACAATTCCTTCAACCTCATGGCTTGGTTATTGCTCTGACGTGCACTGTCAACTGTGGGATATTAGACAGGTATGTGCCTGTCCAATCAATTGAATTGACCACAGGTGGACTCCAATCCAGGTGTAGAAACATCTCACGAATGATTAATGGGAACAGGATGCACCTGAGATCATTTTTGAGTGTTATAGAAAAGGGTCTGAAAAATTCTTTTTTTTTATTGATAATACATTTTCAAACATTTCTAAAAACCTGTTAACACTTTGTAATTTCCGGGTATTGTGTGTAGATTGGTGAGAAAACAAAAATATTTAATACATTTTAGAATAAGGCTGTAACGTGACAAAATGTTGAAAAAGTCAAGGGGTCTGAATTTTTTCTGAATGCACTGTATTTCTAGCTAGGATTCCAAGTGTGTCAACATGCACAAATCACATAATAGGGTAGACTGGGTGTCTGGCAATACCACACTGGTTGTATCCTCTGGCCATGAGAATGTACCCRTCTCTTCCCCAACCAGTACCCCAGCTGCAAAACCAATGGAGAAATTAAAGAATCCTTAGTACTGAGAGTGCGTGTACGTTTACATTAGATATGTACATGACGTGTGAATAGAACTAAAATCCATTACAACCTGGTAGTATGATTGAATTTGGAACTTTTCTTCAAAAAATAAAATATAATAGGATTATTTGGCTGGATGAGTAATGCGTAAACGGTGGCCTTTTTACAACACAAATTGTTGAAGAAAAGTGTCAAATTAAAACACACTTGCAGATTATGATGAGTTTGACTGTATTTTCTGCATCAAAAAGGTTGCCTTATGTCATTAATATTGAGTTGTTGGATGGCTTTAAACTTTCAAAGTAAACACTGACCTGTTTTTCACTATCCAGTAATCCAGGTAAGAACTACCATACCCGACAGCCAGTACAGCATGGTTAGTTCTTGTTGAACAGTCAGGCTGGTAGAGGACTCCTAAAGAAGAAACACTACAAGAGTTCATGTGCAATTCATATGTATTTATTTACAATTGAATAGAGGTAATGGTAACGCTTTACTTAAAGCATCCAGGTATAATGCATTATGCGGTTATAATGCATTGCGAGTTGTCATGATGATGATGATGACCCCTTTACATTATAATAATTCATAGTGATACGGGCTAAATAACCAGTTGAAAATGTATATATATAAAATATAATAATATAAATATATATAAATATATTATATATAAATATAATATAGAAAATGTATATATATAAAATATAATAATATAAATATATATAAATATATTATATATAAATATAATATAAATATTATAAAGACTCATACATGGTTATAACAAGTTATGCCTGGATTCTTCAAGAAAAGTGTTTGCAAACTAATTTTTGATTTTAATTTTTGTCTCTATGTGTAAAGTATGAGTTCTGTCACTGTATGACCAATCTGGGCTATAAATCTTAGCCAACAATGAAACGTTGTACTCCTCAAACTAGCTTGTTAACCATTGCCTGGTATTGGTAAGACTAGGGCTATTTTTTCTTCTTATCTATTTGTTGCTTAATGGTTCACAACTAAAACTGTAGTAATACGTTTGCAGAAGAGTCCACGCAGTAAAGTCGAACTACTACAATCTCAAAAGAGATCATCTATGACATATTTTTGGAGAGCGTACCCTTGACATGAATGTACACGTATACTTGTTCACATCTAATCATAGGTGGGACACCGAGCTCACCATCTTTGTAGAACTTGAAGGAGGGATGTGTGGCGTTCACAGACACAGCGATAGGGCCAACCTCATACAAAGTGTCTCGAAACACTTTTTCATCCAGCGAAGGAACTCTGTTGAAGCCTTTGCACCAGGCTTCCTTTGTTGCGTTCTGGTATTCACAAGGGCCCAYCTGAAAACAGTTGATTATGATAATCTCAAGCTTTACAGTGAGCTTTTCACTCATCTATTCTATGTTCTTTCCAAAATTGCCACTTTTTACAGAAATACCAGTTGGAGGATTCCTGGTTTCATGGTTATTCCCTCCTGATTCCAAGAATCTATCCAACTGGGATTTATGGAAAACCTGAGAATTTGGGAGAAAGTTACCGGAATTTTGCAACCCTAATGGTAACATATTGTATTGTACCTCTGCAGTGTAAGGATATTTCCTCTCCGACATAATCCCATGATCTGAGACGTAACTAAAACACCTCATGGCCAAGCCACCGCCACAGCCATTATTGTGATAGTCTCCACTGCAGTCCACCAGGTTCTGCTCACTCAGAGGCAACAGTTTGCCTGTCTGCTTGAACAACTGGCCCTCCAGGGCTCCGACTGCAGCAAATGCATAGCAAGATCCACAAGACCCCTAGATCAAATAAAATAGTTGTCATATCTACTGTTTTGCGTTGAAGTTATTGACTAGACGTAAATGCATAGCAAGATCCACAATGCCGCATGATAAAATACCCATTTTATTTCCCCTATTGTGCTTTGAAGTTATCCCCTAGAGGTATGGCGGCATGTTTTTACTGGTAAAGTGCTCAGGAAAAACTCCTGTCCCTACATATCATATCAGGCCACTACCTCAACAGTATCTAAGAAACATAGATACAGTTTCATCCCCTTTCTAAATGCAGAGATAGTGGCTTTTCATGTCATGTCTAATAAGTGGCACCTAGACTACCCACTCCTCTAATCCTTTCTAAATCAGTGTCTGTACAATACCCGAAAAATGAAGGGGAGAATACTAACTTCCAGTTAAGTCAAATGTTTACTTAGTCATGCATGATGTCAATGGGAGACGAAAGGAAATTTTGACTTCAGTGGAAGTTAGGATTCGCCCAAAAGTGAGAGAGAACAAATGAAAGAGGCTGCTCTTCAACCTGGTCCTTCACCGGAGTCACATATCCATATGGACGCCAGTCCCACGTCTCGGGAGCTGCTGAGAGACTGCAGTTCCACTTAGAGAGGGGGATCCCATCCAGGAGTTTCTCCTCCTCAGCAGCATTAACAGTCAACAAGGCATTGTACTCTTTATTCGTCTGGAACACAGAATTAACACTAGAATGGATCGGCATCCTAATGGATCACCATCTTAGTCAGGAAAACATTAATTCTAGAAACTGATTAAATATTGTAAAAAACAATGAATGTGTAGATACGTCTGCATTGTACTGTATCTCTGTGGTCTGGACAAAATGGGGGTAGGGGGTGTCATTCATAACCTACAATGCCTTTAGAATGTATTCAGACCCCTTGACTTTTTTCATCTTTTGTTACATTGCAGCCTTATTCTAAAACTGATTAAATAGTTGTTTTGACCTCATTAATCTACACACAATATCCCACAATGACTAAGTAAAAACAGTTTTTTTGACATTTTTGCAAATGTATTAAACATWAAAAAAAACGTAAATCACATTTACATAAGTATTCAGACCCTTTACTCAGTACTTTCTTGAAGCACCTTTGGCAGCGATTACAGCATCGAGTCTTCTTGGGTACGACGCTACAAGCTTGGCACACCTGTATTTGGGGAGTTACTCCCATTCCTCTCTGCAGATCCTCTCAAGCTCTGTCAGGATGGATGCGGAGCGTTGCTGCACAGCTATTTTCAGGTCTTTCCAGAGATGTAATATCGGGCCACTCACGGACATTCAGAGACTTGTTCCGAAGCCACTCCTGCGTTGTCTTGGCTGTGTGCTTAGGGTCGTTGTCCTGTTGGAAGGTGAACATTCGCCTCAGTCTGGAGTACTGCAAAGATGGTTGTCCTTCTGGAAGGTTCTCCCATCTCCACAGAGCACTGTCAGAGTGACCATCGGGTTCTTGGTCACCTCCCCGACCCAGATTGCTCAGTTTGGCCTGGTCGCCAGCCCTAGGAAGATTCTTGGTGGTTCCAAACGTCTTCCGTTTAAGAATTTTGGAGGCCACTGTTCTTGGGGACCTTTAATGCTGCAGCCTTCCCCAGATCTGTGCCTGAACACAATTCTGTCTCGTAACTCTATGGATAATACCATCGACCTCATGGCTTGGTTTTTGCTCTGACATGCACTGTCAACTGTGGGACCTTATATAGACAGGTGTGTGCCTTTCCAAATGATGTCCAATCAATTTAATTTACCACAGGTGGACCACAATCAAGTTGTAGAAATATCTCAAAAATGATCACTGGAAATAGGATGCACCTGAGCTCAATTTCGAGTCTCATAGCAAAGGGTCTGAATACTTATGTAAATAGTGTATTTCTGATTTTTWTTTTTTTATCAATTTGCTAAAATGTATTAAAACCTGTGTTCGCTTTGTCATTATGGGGTACTGTATGTCGCTTGTTGAGGGAAGAAAAATATTTATAAAATTTTAAAATAAGGCTGTAACGTAACAAAATGTGGAAAAGTCAAGGGTCGGAATACTTTCCGAATTAACTGTGTGTGTGTATAAAATGACTTGGTGATTAAAACCTAAATCTGGCATTCCATAGACAAGATGTGCTGTGAGTAATCCGAAATAGAGATAAGCCTGGAAGTGTTTAGAACAATCCCTTATTGTTCTAGTCATCCTGGCATCTGGGAAACTAAGCCGGGGTCAAGTTAAAACGGCACCTGGTTTAGATGAGCACCGGATGAACCCAGAATGGCTTGTAAGATCTCGGTTTCTTTATTGTCTGTTAGGCTACTCGGCCCAACAGTCAAGAGTGTTGGGTTGACTAGTCTCATTATTGCAATAATTAATCAATATTAAATGAAGATGATTGTTTGAAGAATTGAAAAAGTCTCTCTCCCCCAAAAATTCTGTAGAATCCAAGAACTTAGTGGCATCCATCAATCTTAAATGGAAGAAGTTTGGAACCACAAAGACTCTTCCTAGAGCTGGCCGCCCAGCCAAACTGAGCCATTGGGGGAGAAGGGCCTTGGTCAGGGAGGTGACCAAGAATCAGATGGTCACTATGAAAGAGCTCCAGAGTTCCTCTGTGGAGATGGGAGAACCTTCCAGAACTATCACTGTAGTACTCCACGAATCAGGCCTTTATTGTAGAGTGGCCAGACGGAAACCACTCCTCAGTAAAAGGCACATGACAGGCCGCTTGGAGTTTGCCAAAAGGCACCTAAAGACTATCAGACCATGAGAAACAAGATTCTCTGGTCTGATGAAACCAAAGATTGAACTCTTTGGCCTGAATGCCAAGCGTCACGTCTGGAGGAAACCTGCAGTGAAGCACGGCGGTGGCAGCATCATGCTGTGGGGATGTTTTTCAGTGGCAGGGACTGGGAGACTAGTCAGGAACGAGGGAAAGATGAACGAAGCCAAGTACAGAGAGAACCTTGGTGAAAACCTGCTCCAGAGCGTTCAGGACCTCAGACTGGGGCGAAGGTTCACCTTCCAACAGGACAACGACCCTAAGCACACAGCCATGACAATGCAGGAGTGGCTTCGGGATAAGTCTCTGAATGTCCGTGAGAGGCCCAGCCAGAGCCCGGATATGAACCCAATTGAACATCTCTGGAGAGACCTGAAAATAGCTGTCCAGCATCGCTACCCATCCAACCTGACACAGCTTGAGATAATCTGCAGAGAAAAATGGGAGAAACTCCCCAAAAACAGTTGCGCCAAGCTTGTAGCGTCATACCTAAGAATGCAATTTTAAGAAAATGCGATAAGAACAACAAATAATTAAAGAGCAGCAGTAAATACCTAAATACTGAAAAAACCTACACTCGATCCCTCCGATGTCAACAACTACAGACCAGTATCCCTTCTTTCTTTTCTCTCCAAAACTCTTGAACGTGCCGTCTTCGGGCCAGCCTACCCATGCTAATTCTTCTCAGAATGACTCTTGATCCAAATCAGTCAGTTTTCAAGACTAGTCATTCAACTGAGACTGCTCTTCTCTGTGTCACGGAGGCGCTCCGCACTGCTAAAGCTAACTCTCTCTCCTCTGCTCTCATCCTTCTAGACCTACGCGCTGCCTTTGATACTGTGAACCATCAGATCCTCCTCTCCACTCTCTCGAGCTGGCATTCCCGGCGCGGCCCACGCTTGGATTGCGTCCTACCGTAACAGGTCGCTCCTACCAGGTGGCGTGCGAGAATCTGTCTCCGCACACGTGCTCTCACCACTGGTGTCCCAGGCTCTGTTCTAGGCCCTCTCCTATTCTCGCTATACACACAGTCACTTGGCTCTGTCATATCCTCACATGGCCTCTCCATTCATTGCTATGCAGACGACACACAATTAATCTTCTCCTTTCCCCCCTCTGATAACCAGGTGGCGAATCAAATCTCTGCATGTCTGGCAGACATATCAGTGTGGATGACGGATCACCACCTCAAGCTGAACCTCGGCAAGACGGAGCTGCTCTTCCTCCCGGGGAAAGGACTGCCCGTCCCATGATCTCGCCATCACGGTTGACAATCCATTGTGCTCCTCCCAGAGCGCTAAGAACCTTGGCGTGATCCTGGACAACACCCTGTCGTTTCTCAACTCACATCAAGGCGGTGACCCGTTCTGTAGGTTCATGCTCTACAACATTGCAGAGTACGACCCTGCCGTCACACAGGAACGCGCAGATCCTAATCCAGGCACTTGTCATCTCCCGTCTGGATTACTGCACTCGCTGCTGGCTGCTGGCTCCCTGCCCGTGCCATATACCCCTACAACTCATCCAGAGCCGCAGGCCCGTCTGGTGTTCAACCTTCCAGTTCTCTCACGTCACCCCGCTCCTCCGCTCTCTCGCACCTGGTCCCAGTTTGAAGCTCTGCATCCGCTCTTACAAGACCATGGTGCTTGCCTACGGAGCGTGAGGGGAACGGCACCCTTTCTTCGTACCTCAGGCTCTTGATCATGGCCCTACACCCAAAACAAGGGCACAGGCGTGCATCCACTCTGGCTGTCGCCTCCCTACCTTGAGGAAGTACAGGTCCTCACTCTAGCTCAGACAGTCAAGCTGTCCCGCCTGCTGACCTGTGTCGCTCGCACCAATGGTTGGAACAAACTCCCTCACCGACGCCATGGTCCAGCGGAGTCAATACCACCTTCCCGGAGACACCTGAACCCCACCTCTTTAACTTCTCACGAGTCAGCAACCCTGATCCGGTAGCACCCCCCAACTCACCCACTGATTAGCACAGATAGCATAGCGTACAAGCAACTTGTAGCATCTAAATATCATTAAATCACAAGTCCAAGACACAGATGAAAGATACAGGTCTTGTGAATAAAGCCACCATTTCAGATTTTTAAAATGTTTTACGGGAAGACAGAATATGTAAATCTATTAGCTAACCACGTTAGCGGAGGACACGATATTTTACCAGGCAGATTCGCTAGGCGCCCACGTCCAGTTCACATGCACAACAGATATGATATAAAATCGTAAATTGGGTCTTACTATGGCTGATCTTCATCAGAATGTTGATCAAAGTGTCCTTTGTCAAGATGAGTCGTTGGTTCCGTTCAGAAATGTTCTTTCCCACTGCATTTAGCACAGGTCCGGCCGAGTGGCACGAATTCCTCAAACGTAAATACAATCCGACAACGGTACACCGAAAAACTCCCGGAAAAATTCAAATAATCTGATTAAACTATATTGAAAAACATACATTACGATGATATGGTCACATGTATCAAACAATTTCGCACAGGAGATAGTTTGCATACATAACGCCAGCAAAACAGTAAACATTTACCTATCGCAGCTCAAATCGAGGCCGATTCAGTAAACCGGAAGTTGTCGGTCACGCCAAAGAATTGGGTCCTATTTCACGTCAGTCCCAGATAAACAAAGAATTTCTCCTCTGACGTCATCTTGACAACCAGAGGAAGGAGAACGAGGTGTGTTTCTGGTCATAGGGGGCACGACCATATATAGGCAGAGCTTTGAAGCCAGCATAACACATCTTGATTTTATGTTCTTGGTCATGGAAAGTGCTGTTGAATGACTTCTGTATCACTCAGAGACAAAATTGAAACGGATTTAGAAACTAGAGATTGTCTTCTTTCCATTGGTATGATTCATATGCATATAGTAAGAGCAATGATTGAATAAGAGGCAGTTTAATCTGTAGAGCAAATAATGCTAAAGCGAAAATATTACCTCCTGTATTCTCAAGAGGTTTTAAGGAATACCTAGGATAGGATAAAGTAATCCTCCTAACCCCCCCCCGCCCCCTTAAAAGAGTTAGATGCACTATTGTAAAGTGGTTGTTCCACTGGATATCATAAGGTGAATGCACCAATTTGTAAGTCGCTCTGGATAAGAGCGTCTGCTAAATGACTTAAATGTAAATGTAAATAACAATAGCGGGGCTATATACAGGGGGTAACGGTACAGAGTCAATGTGTCAATGTGCGGGGGCACCGCTGTTGAGGTAATTGAGGTAATTATGTACATGTAGGTAGAGTTATTAAAGTGGCTTTGCATAGATAATAACAGAGAGTAGCAGCAGCCATTTGATTAGCTATTCAGGAGTCTTATGGTTTGGGGGTAGTAGCTATTTAGATGCCTCTTGGACCTAGACTTGCCGCTCCGGGACCACTTGCTGTGCGGTAGCAGAGCGAACAGTCTATGACTAGGGTGGCTGGAGTCTTTGACAATTTTTAGGGCCTTCCTCTGACACCGCCGGTATAGAGGTCCTGGATGGCAGGAAGCTTGGCCCCGGTGATGTACTGGGCCGTTCGGACTACGCTCTTGCGGTCGGAGGCCGAGCAGTTGCCATACCAGGAAGTGAGAGCCTGTAAGTAAGCATTTCACTGTAAGGTCTACACCTGTTGTATTCGGCGCACGTGACAAATAAACTTTGATTTGATTTGATGCAACCCTTCAGGATGCTCTTGATTGTGCAGCTGTAAAACCTTTTGAGGATCTGAGGACCCATGCCAAATCTTTTCAATCCGCTGAGGGGGAATAGGTTTTGTTGTGCCCTCTTCACGACTGTCTTCGTGTGCTTAGACCATGTTAGTTTGTTGGTGATGTGGACACTAAGGAACTTGAAGCTCTCAACCTGCTCCACTACAGCCCCGTCGATGAGAATGGGGGCGTACTCGGTCCTCCTTTTCCTGTAGTACACAATCATCTCCTTTGTCTTGATCACGTTGAGGGAGAGGTTGTTATCCTTGCACCACACGGTCAGTTCTCTGACCTCCTCCCTATTGGCTGTCTCATTGTTGTTGGTGATCAGGTCACCACTGTTGTGTCATCAGCCAACTTAATGATGGTTTTGGAGTCGTGCCTAGCCGTGCAATCATGAGTGAACAGGGAGTACAGGATGGGACTGACCACGCACCCCTGAGGGGTTCCCGTGTTGAGGATCAGCGTGGCGGATGTGTTGTTACCTACCCTTACCACCTGGGGGCGGCCCGTCAGAAAGTCCAGGATTCAGTTGCAGAGGGAGGTGTTTAGTCCCAGGGTTTTAGCTTAGTGATGAGCTTTGAGGGCACTATGGTGTTGAACGCTGAGCTGTAGTCAATGAATAGCATTCTCACATAGGTGTTCCTTTTGTACAGGTGGGAAAGGGCAGTGTGGAGTGCAATAGAGATTGCATCATCTGTGGATCTGTTGGTGCGGTATGCAAATTGGAGTGAGTCTAGTGTTTCTGGGATAATGGTGTTGATGTGAGCCATGACCAGCCTTTCAAAGCATTTCATGGCTACAGACGTGAGTGCTACGGGTCGGTAGTCATTTAGGCAGGTTACCTTTAGCACAGGGACTATGGTGGTCTGCTTGAAACATGTTGGTATTATAGACTCGGACAGGGAGAGGTTGAAAATGTCAGTGAAGACAAATGCCAGTTGGTTAGTGCATGCTCGGAGTACACGTCCTGGTAATCCRTCTGGCCCAGCGGCCTTGTGAATGTTGACCTGTTTAATGGTCTTACTCACATCGGCTTTGGAGAGTGTGATAACACAGTTGTCCGGAAGAGCTGATGCTCTCATGCATGTTTCAGTGTTACTTGCCTCGAAGCGAGCGCAGAAGTTATTTAGCTCGTCTGGTAGGCTCGTGTCACTAGGCAGCTCTCGGCTGTGCTTCCCTTTGTAGTCTGTAATAGTTTGCAAGCCCTGCTACATYCGACGAGCATCGGAGCCGGTGTAGTATGATTCGATCTCAGTCCTGTATTGATGCATTGCCTCTTTGAGGGTTCGTTGGAGGGCATAGCGGGATTTCTTATAAGCTTCCGGGTTAGAGTCCCGCTACTTGATAGTGGAAGCTCTACCCTTCAGCTCAGTGCGAATGTTGCCTGTAATCCATGGCTTCTGGTTGGGGTATGTACATACAGTCACTGTGGGGATGACGTCCTCGATGCACTTATTGATAAAGCCAGTGANAATGTTGCCTGTAATCCATGGCTTCTGGTTGGGGTATGTACATACAGTCACTGTGGGGATGACGTCCTCGATGCACTTATTGATAAAGCCAGTGACTGATGTGGTGTACTCCTCAATGCTATTGGAAGAATCCCGGAACATATCCCAGTCTGTGCTAGCAAAACAGTCCTGTAGTTTAGCATCTGCGTCATCTGACCACTTTTTTATAGACAGAGTCACTGGCACTTCCTGCCTTAATTTTTGCCTGTAAGCAGGAATCAGGAGGATAGAGTTATGGTCATATTTGCCAAATGGAGGGCAAGGGAGAGCTTTGTATGCATCTCTGTGTGTGGAGTAAAGGTGGTCTATCTCTGTCCAGTGTCTGTGTTCTTTTGCCTATCTTAGTCTTTTTATTGGCCAGTCTGAGATATGTATTTTTATTTGCAACGTTGCCTAGAAGGCCAGCATCCCGGAGTCACCTCTTCACTGTTGACGTTGAGACTGGTGCTTGAGGGTACTATTTAATGAAGCTGAAAGTTAAGGACTTGTGAGGCGTCTGTTTCTCAAACTAGACACTCTAATGTACTTGTCCTCTTGCTCAGTTGTGCCCCGGGGCCTTCCACTCCTCTTTCTATTCTGGTTAGAGCCAGTTTGCGCCGTTCTGTGAAGGGAGTAGTACACAGCGTTGTACGGGATCTTCAGTTTCTTTCTCACATGGAATAGCCTTCATTGCTCAGAACAAGAATAGACTGATGAGTTTCAGAAGAAAGTTATTTGTTTCTGGACATTTTTAGCATGTAATCGAACCCACAAATGCTGACGCTCCAGATACTCAACTAGTCTAAAGAAGGCCAGTTGTAATTGCTTCAGCTACAATAGTCATTTACAACAATAACAATATCTACACYRTATTTCTGATCAATTTGATGTTATCTTAATGAACAAAAAAATAYGCTTTCTTTCAAAAARCRAAGACATTTCTAAGTGACCCCAAACTTTTGAACGGTAGTGTACATGCTTAGTTATTTGTTTCTGGACATTTTTAGCCTGTAATCAAACCCACAAATGCTGATGCTCTAGATACTCAACTAGTCTGAAGAAGGCCAGTTGTAATTGCTTCAGCTACAATAGTCATTTACAACAATTTTTTTACCCCCTTTTCTCCCCAATTGTTAGTAATTRCTATCTTGTCTCATCGCTACAACTCCCGTACGGGCTCGGGAGAGACGAAGGTCGAAAGCCATGCGTCCTCCGAAACACAACCCAACCAAGCCGCACTGCTTCTTTAACACAGCGCGCCTCCAACCCGTAAGCCAGCCGCACCAATGTGTCGGAGGAAACACCGTGCACCTAGCTACCTTGGTTAGCACGCACTGCGCCCGGCCCGCCACAGGAGTCRCTGGTGCGCGATGAGACAAGGATAACCCTACTGGCCAAACCCTCCCTAACCCGGTCGCGGCCGGCTGCGACAGAGCCTGGGCGCGAACCCAGAGTCTCTGGTGGCACAGCTAGCGCTGCTAGACCACTGCGCCACCCGGGAGGCCCAAGTTTATTATTTTTAATAAATTAGTAAACATTTCTAAAAAACTGTTTTTGCTTTGTAATTATAGGGTATTGTGGGTAGATTGATGAGGGGGGGGAAATGATGTAATCAGTTTTAGAACAAGGCTGTAACGTAACAAAATGTGGAAAAAATACTTTTCTGGCCTGAATACCTTTCGAATGCACTGGATATATATTATWATTTATTTATTTCTGTGCCTGTTTTGCATGTTATTTTGGCATTAATATGTGTCACATATCAGTTTGCAAACAATGAAAATAATAATTAAGCCGCATTACAAAGATCGTCTCTTTTTTGCTTTCTTGAGTTAAGGCAGCTCCAAAATTCAGGTGTTTCAGCCTAGCTCTGGGGTTTCTGTGGTGGTGGGGCAGGCTGCAAAAATTACGAGCATAGGGGTTGCTAATGTTCTCTAATTGCGCTGTGATTTGCTCAGTGTTCTGTCACTCATGGGGACACTGCGTCAACGCAAAATCTCCAGGGAGAGCTCAAACATTCAAGCCTCTTGGGTGCTGCCATAGAGTTACATTAGAAGTGCCCATCCAAGAAAGCGTTATATCTACAGTACCACGTTATATCTACAGTACCTTTGATTGAACTGATCATTTCAACATACTACTTTCAAAATCGATGGGGTATCGTCGGACGGGGCCAGAGTGTCTCCCGACCCCTCCTGTCTCAGCCTCCAGTATTTATGCTGCAGTAGTTTGTGTCGGGGGTCTAGGGCCCAGATCTGTTATATCTGTCTTATCCAGTGTCCTGTGTGAATTTAAGTATGCTCTCTCTAATTCTTTATTTCTCTCTCTCAGAGGACCTGAGCCCTAGGACCATGCCTCAGGTCTACCTGACCTGATGACTCCTTGCTGTCCCCAGTCCACCTGGCCGTGCTGCTGCTCCAGTTTCAACTGTTCTGCCTGCGGCTATGGAACGCTGACCTGTTCACCGGACGTGCTACCTGTCCCAGACCGTCTGTTTTCAACTCTCTAGAGACAGCAGGAGTGGTAGAGATACTCTGAATGATCGGCTATGAAAAGCCAACTGACATTTACTCCTGAGGTGCTGACCTGTTGCACCCTCGACAACCACTGTGATTATTATTATTTGACCCTGCTGGTCATCTATGAACATTTGAACATCTTGGCCATGTTCTGTTATAATCTCCACCCGGCACAGCCAGAAGAGGACTGGCCACCCCTCATAGCCTGGTTCCTCTCTAGGTTTCTTCCTAGGTTCTGGCCTTTCTAGGGAGTTTTTCCAAGCCAACGTGCTACTACACCTGCATTGTTTGCTGTTTGGGATTTTAGGCTGGGTTTCTGTACAGCACTTTGAGATATCAGCTGATGTAAGAAGTGCTTCATAAATACATTTGATTTGATTTGATCATGAATCAAGCCAAATCCTTTTCAATACTTGTCATATGAAGAGAAATTATAGATAAAACGTATCCGTGCTCATCGGCCATTGGACATAAACATTTCACAACAACTTGGAAATTGCAAATTGAAGAATGAGTGGTTTGGAAGGAATCAGTGGCTAACTGCAAGCCTGCTATTCAGTGGAGTGGATTTCCAAGTCTTGGTTAAAGGGTCTCTTTTCCAAGTTTAAAAGGATAAACATTCAACATTGGCCATGTTGTCAATCCAGCATGACTTCTGCTGCTTTCAAAACAACTGGAAACTCAGAACTGGGAAATCTCAGACTTCAGTGAGTGGGAACATATTTTGAACGGTCATCCAACTCAGTATTCCAAGTTGGGGGTTCGGGCCTCTTTCTAGAGCTCCGACCTGAAGATCACTAACGTCATGATTCAAACTTGTTTTTTTCCGAGTTCCCAGTTGTCTTGAAAGCACCATAAATCCAGAGAATGAGAGACTTTGATGACAAAGTTTGATGACAAAATTTGCCCACGAAGGACCGCCACACCACCTTCCTGTTCATGTGAGAACAGCACAACAAGGTGAGTCCAAAAATGTATTGTATGTTGCTGCATAAATGATGTAATATGCCAGGGAGATATGTATACTGTAGCTAAGAAAGTAATACTATGTGTATGTTGTGTAGTAAGCTGTTAGTAGCCCATGTGCGTCACCCTAATAATTTGGTCCCCTTTCCACTCATAATTTAGCCTTCTTTTCTGACTTGGTGGTGCACATGTAGCTTATAGCCTGTTTTAGAGAAATGTCAGCATCGAATATTGTTAGACCTTTCATTGTCTACGGTTCTGACTTGGTGTACAGGGAGAATACGTCCGTCCTAGCTCTCTCAGTAATATCTTAATTTGGTATATTGAATGTGTGATTTCATGAAAGTTTAATTTATATAGTAATTTATTTGAATTTGGCGCTCTGCATTTTCACTGGATGTTGGCCAGGTGGGACGCACCGTACCACATATCCCAGAGAGGTTAAACGAATGTGGTTTCTACTGACAATTGAGATGTACAAACTATGGCATAAGGGGACGACGAGCAGATAAGAGGCAATCTGTAATTTTGATTAAAGCTATACTTGTGAATCCAGCCAACGTGTCAGATTTCAAAAATGCTTTATGGCGAAAGCAAACAATGCTATTATCTGAGGATAGCACCCCAGCTAACAATCACAGACCATCATATTTCAACCTTCCAGGCGCGACACAAAACGCAGAAATAAAGATATAATTCATGCCTTACCTTTTACGAGCTTCTTCTGTTGGCACTCCAATATGTCCCATAAACATCACAAATGGTCCTTTTGTTCGATTAATTCCATTGATATATATCCAGAATGTGCATTTATTTGGCGCGTTTGATCCAGAAAAACATCGGTTCCAACTTGCACAACGTGACTACAAAATATCAGGGTTACCTAAAGTTACCTGTACGCGTTGTCCAAACATTTCAAACTACTTTTGTAATACAACTTTAGGTATTTTTTTACGTAAATAATCAATAAAATTGAAGACGGGATGATCTATGTTCAATACCGGAGGAAAACAATGTGTAGCATGCTTTCTGGTCACGCGCCTCTAACAAACAGTACACTTCACTGGAGCCTCATTCTGAACATGGCTACTTCTTCATTTCTCAAAGGAAAAACCTCAACCAATTTTTAAAGACTGTTGACATCCAGTGGAAGTGATAGGAACTGCAGGAAGGTCCCTTAGAAATCTGGATTCCCAATGAAACATCATTGAAAAGAGAGTGACCTCAAAAAAAAGAATTCTGAATGGTTTGTCCTCGGGGTTTTGCCTGCCAAATAGTTATAGTCACAGACATGATTCAAACAGTTTTAGAAACTTCAGAGTGTTTTCTATCCAATACTAATAATAATATGCATATATTAGCATCTGGGACTGAGTAAGAGGCCGTTTACTCTGGGCACGCTTTTCCAAACGTGAAAATGCTGCCCCCTATCCTAGAGAAGTTAAGCAAGCCAGCCATATCAGTTATGTTATTTTAAAAGGCAGTAAATGAGGCAGAATGAAGTGTTTCGCTGTCAGACAAGACTCCACTGACAGCCAGATGTAACAGTATTAAGGTGTTGGGACTGCTGTTGAGACACCTTTATGTAGGCCCTAACCGTTTGCCACCATTATAGTCCAATGAATGTATTTATTAGTGTTGTGTTGTGTAGTGGCTTTGCTGGCATGCATAAACATTCTGGTGGGGAGTTTGCATCACTGAGATTTACATTCTAAAATCAATACAGCATACAGTATTTCCCACAATATTACCTAGCCTTGCTGGAGCAAACTGACATCTAATGTCATCAATGGGAGAAACAGGTAGGCCAACTATTTACCTCTGAAGTGATAACATTTCAAGTTAAGTTAAATCTCACAAACTCAGTTTTGGAAAATACTGACTTTATGACGAAAGTAATCCTACTTACACATTTTAATCAATTTTGGCACTAGAATTTATGTTTATTACTRCTATCGATGCCACATAGGCCTTTTTCAAGCAGATAAGTCATTTTTGGGGTTCAGTTCCTCTTTAATATTAAGTTGTAAAATACTGAACTTCCCCTTTATCTGGGACTTAGTAAAACAATCTGTAAAAGCTGCTCTCTTTCCTATTTATGTTTTTTATATTCTTAAATTTATGTTTCATGCTCATGCAGTTGCTGGCCCAATTAAAATTGTGGGTTGTCTTACCATGTCTCCAAACTGGTTAATTCCCAGGGTGAAAGTGTGCTTTCCTATTTCTGCCTCCAGGTTGTGTTGACGGATGAGGCCTTGGTTTGTCTCCCAGATCATCCTTCTGAAGCCCTCATCCACCTGAGAAAGACAAGCCAAAGGGCCCCACAAGTTATTGACATMATGATTAATCTCTATGGGGCAATCGTAACACAAGGGTGATATGCACATGCTAAACTTCCACTTAAGTCACATTTTCACCCAGCTAGCACACTTGGTTCCTTGGAAGTTGTGGGAACGTACATTTTTTCCCATTGGTTCTGGGAATGAAGGCATACATTTCCTGACTGGTAAAACTGAATGTTTTTTTAAGATTGAGAACAGAAGTGAACATTGTGCCTGTTCTGGGAATGTACATTTTTGGGTTGCAGAGAGGTTCTGATGTTTCACTATGATTCCCTGAAAGTTTTCCTGGGTGGTTTTATTAATGTTATGAGAACGGAAATTCGAAGTTATTTGAAGGTAATTAAATAACGTTTTGAGAACATTCTCTAAATGTGAAAGAAATGTAAAAGTTATTTGAAGGTTTTTGAATAATTTCCTTTAAACTTTCACTGAATGTTTCAATACGACTTTTAATAGCACTGCTAGCTTGGTTTGGATGAACTGTTTTGAACTCCAAGCACAGAGAGGCAACGTGGACATTTATTTGCTTAGGCATTAATCGTGCAAACACCAAAACATTTTTATTGTGGCTCGGCATCAGTGCGATTCAAACCTATGATCTCTGGTCYCTATCTATGGAATTAGTCCACTGCGCCACCAGGATGGAGGAAGCGTGCCATGTTTTTTTTAAACTCATACAAAGCTGTTCAAACAGACCCCATTTCAAAGGAACCAAGTGGCAATTAGTGGGCTCGGCCAACACACCTGAACACTTAACAAGATGTGTTGTTTTGTTGACACTGAAAACGGAATGTATATTTTTTAAATAACATTCTTAGAACGTTCTTTGAATGTTACTACAGTTTTCTTGTTGATTTTATGGACAGTTTTCTTAATGTTCTGAGAACTTTAATGGTCTGAGAACACTTTAAATAGAACCATGAGGAAATCTGCAGAAAATGTTATGGTGAAGTACTAAAATTCTCGTAGAAGACATTTTTTTCTTAACATTCTCTGACCAATTTGAGAACATTACTTTAAATAGAACCATACAGAAACCTGTAGGAAGAATTGTGCTGAAGTACTGAAATTCCCACAGAAGAACGTTGTTTCTTAACAGTCTCAGAACAATTTGAGAACATTCCCAATGTCAAACCAGTTAGATAATGTTCCAAGAACATGGGATTGGTGTCCGTAAACCAGGATGGTTGTTGCTAACGTGTGCTAATGTGACTAGAATGACATTGTAAGCAACAGCCAACTTTCCAGGACAAAGCTTAAATTATTGTTAATCTAACTGCACTGTCCAATGTATAGTAGCTACTACAGTGAAAAAATGCCATGCTATTGTTTGAGGAGAGTGCACAACAACAAAACGCTTTTATCAAGGCAACTGGTTTGATACATTGACATCTGAAGGTAAATACTGTACTTACATTCAGTAATCTTGCTCTGATTTGTCATCCTGAGGGTCCCAGAGATAAAAGGTAGCATAGTTTTGTTTGATAAAATCTATTTTTATATTAAAATGTAGGAACTGGGTTCTACAGTTTTCTGCTGTCTCTGCTTCAGGTCCTAAGCTACAGACAGTTATATTTGGGTGTCATTTTAGGCCAAAAAATGTAAAAAGGGTACGATCCTTGTGAGCTTTTAGGAAATGTTCTGTTAAAGTAAGGAAATATCAAGACAATTATTTAAGTTCCTTAAATGTGCTGAGTTTCAAAGCCAAGCAAATATCCTGCTCCATTCCCAGAACGTTGTGGGAAGGTTTTATGCAAAATAACCATAGACAGCCATGCTCTCACCAAGCTCTAAGAAACATATGGTTCTCAGAACATTATGTGCTAGCTGGGCACAAAATTTGACTTAAAGCTGCAATATGGAACTTTTTGGGTGATCCGACCAAATTCACATGGAGTTATAGATCTGTCATTCTCATTGAAAGTCTAAGAAGCTGTAGATCTGTTCTATGTGTGCTATTTCTATGCTTCGCTTTCTTGAATATCGTTTTTGCATATTTTACTTTTGGTTATGTAAACCAGCTTCAAACAGCTGAAAATACAATATTTTTGGCTATATTTCACAGAGGTTTAGATGGTACAATGATTATCTACACTATACTTGCTTGTTTTGTCAAACAAACTACCTCCCCTCCAGGACACCTACAGCACCCGATGTCAGAGGAAGGCCAAAAAGATCATCAAGGACAACAACCACCCGAGCCACTGCCGGTTCACCCCGCTACCATCCAGAAGGCGATGTCAGTACAGGTGCATCAAAGCTGGGACCGAGAGACTGAAAAACAGCTTCTATCTCAAGGCCATCAGACTGTTAAACAGCCATCACTAATACAGAGAGGCTGCTGCCTACATACAGGCTCGGAATCATTGGCCACTTTAATAAATGGATCCCTAGTCACTTTAAATAATGTTTACATATCTTACATTTCTCATCTTATGTATATACTGTATTTTATACCATCTATTGCATCTTGCCTATGTCTCTCCGTCATCACTCATCCATATATTTATATGTACATATTCTTATTCCATCCCTTTAGATTTGAGTGAATTGTTAGATAACTTGTTAAATATTACTGCACAGTCAGAACTAGAAGCACAAGCATTTCACTACACTCACATTAACATCTGGTTACCATGTATTTGGATTTGGATTTGTTTGGATTTTAAACTGAATTTAGGCAAAATATTAAAATTTTAGCAACCAGGAAATTGCAGCGTAATCTCTGCGTAGTGCATATTTAAGTACTGTGTTTGCCGTAGGCTCTAAGTAACCTTGGAATACTGTTTGCCGTGTTGGGTTTTCCACTCCTCCCAGATGCCATCCAGCTCAGTGCTCAGTGGTTGTTTGAAAGAGGACACCACTGCACACAGTGCCATTAGTATAAGTTTCACCTGCATCCCGCACACACACACACACACGCACACACAGTTAGTATTTATAGTTACATTCTCTGTCAATTGTAAATGTGAAAAGTTGCCTGAGTAATTTTTTTTTACCTTTAATAAGTACCTTGTGAAGACAGCAGAATAATGTAGCGCTGAAAAACCACATAAAGTCGTTACCTGGGTTTGAATGCTCTTGCCTCGATGTGAGAGGAAAATGAAAGCAATTTAACGGTTTATAGTTTTTATGCTTCCTCTTTACTGTATCAAGCCTACTGATGTTTCTGATGTGGGTGGTGTTATATAAGGATCATAGTAAACCTAGATCCTGTTTTTAAACATCTGTTATGAAAGAACAAGTTCCTCTTCATGAGAGTTAGTTTCAATCATCATCTCTATAAAGGTTTTTATGGTCCAGTTTGTAATATTTTCCATAGAATATGTATTATAATGATATAGGCATGTGCTTTAATTATGGGAATATACTGTATATTATGGAGGTACAGTGGGGTCCGAAATTATTGGCATCCTTGACAAAGACGAGCAAAAATCACTGTAGAAAATAAATAATTCTAATACTCAGCTATATTGTATGCAACATTTTTTTTTTTTTTTACATTATATTATTTTATACTAATACAATTGCTCAGAGAAAGAGATTTTGTTTAACAATTGATTTAAAAAAAAATCTAAATAAGAAAGGGGTAAACACGATTGACACCCCTGTTTTCAATACCTCAACTTGCAAGGAAAACACAATGGGAGGGATCTTAGACCATTTCTCCATACAGAATCCTTCCAGATCCTTGATATCCTTCGTCTGTGCTGATGGACAGCTCTCTTCAAGTCAAATCACAGGTTTTCAATGGGTTTCAAGTCCATAGACTTTTGTGGCTAATTAATAATTTCTTTGTGGATTTTGATGTGTGCTTGGGGTTATTGTCTTGCTGGAAGATCCACTTGCGGCCAAGTTTCATAACATCAAAGATCCACCACTTTATTTTACAGTAGGTATGGGGTTATTATCTGCTTATACATTCTCGTTTCAATGCCAAACCACTTATAATTCAATGCCAAACACTTATAATTCACTGTATCACAATTCCAGTGGGTCAGACGTTTACATACACTAGTTGACTGTGCCTTTAAACAGCTTGGAAAATTCCAGAAAATGATGGCATGGCTTTAGAAGCTTCTGATAGGCTAATTGACATAATTTGAGTCAATTGGAGGTGTACCTGTGGATGTATTTCAAGGCCTACCTTCAAACTCATTGCCTCTTTGCTTGACATAATGGGAAAATCTAAAGAAATCAGCCAAGACCTCACAAAAACAGTTGTAGACCTCCACAAGTCTGGTTCATCCTTGGGAGCCATTTCCAAACGCCTGAAGGTACCACGTTCATCTGTACAAACAGTNCACACACACACACACACACACACACACACACACACACACACACACACACACACACACACACAGTTAGCATTTACACTTACATTTCTCTATCATTTGTAAACGTGAATAGTTGCCTGAGTAAAAAATGTTATGGGGAATATGAAAGCAATGCAGCGGAATTTCATGATCACTAACTCTCATGAAATAGAGAACATTTGCACAAATCACAAAGCCATTTTGTTCCTGAGCATATTGATTTTATTTAGAAAAATCATTCAAAGGTAAGATTTCTACAGAGCAGATTTGGCATACAATTTCAAAGAAAATGTTACCTTTGGAGGTAGGTATATTATATATTATACAAAAAAATGTATAATAGGCTAAGGAATAAATGTAAGAATCATCACACCAAATGTGGTGAGTAACTCTGCCTACATATTACCTCGACACCGGAGCCCCGCACATTGACTCTGTACCGGTACCCCCCCTATATAGTTATTTACTGCTGCTCAATTATTTGTTATTCTGATCTCTACTTTTTTTTAAATATTTTCTTAAAACTGCGTTGTTGGTTAAGGGCTTGTAACTAAGCATTTCACGGCGAATGTGACAAATCAAATTTGATTGTTTGACTTGGAGTAGCTTGCCCTCAATTTAGGGAACCAAGCCTGAATTTAGTTTAAATCATCATCTCTATAAAAGGTTTCTATGGTCTAGCTTGTAATATTTTCCATAGAATATGTGTTATATTCATGTTTTATATTGATATAGGCATGTACTTTAATTATGCACAGAATTATTGACACCCTTGATAAAGATGAGCTATATTGTATGCTATTTGCCTGAGTAAAAAAAACTCTAAGTAGTACCTTGTGAAGACAGCAGAGTAATGTAAAGCTGTAAAACTACATAAAGTCGTTACCTGGGTTTGAATGCTCCTGCCTCGATGTGAGRGGAAAATGAAAGCAATGTAACGGTTTATAGTTTTTAGGCTTCCTCTTTACTCTAACTAGCCTATTGATATTTATAGGTAGGCGGTACATAAGGGTCATAGTTAACCAAGTTCCTGTATTTAAACATCTGTTATGAAAGAACAAGTTCCTCTTCATGAGAGTTTCATGATCATTAATTCTTAAGAAATTTGCATACAGTACATTTGCATACAGTACAAGTTTTTTTTTCTAGTCTCCCCGGTTCTGACCGTTCTGCCTGTTCTGACCCTGACCTGGTTTACGAACCTCTGCCTGCCTTCGACCTGCCTTTAGCCTGCCCCTTTGTAATAATAAATATTCTGAGAATCGAACTATCCTCCTGTGTCTGCATCTGATTCATATCCTGAGACGTGATAATAAAGTATCTGAAATTACATCAAATATTATTTAAATCCAGGTCTGCAAGGTACTAGGGACGCACACACATACATTTCAATGTTAAATGTTTCTCCCCAACACTTTTGTCTAGTGATGTCATAATTTATTGCCCAATTAGATTGTRTAGAAATGTATGAAATGAGCTTTGAATGGCAATTTGGCAAAAGAGATTTGAATAGCAATGGGGGTGGTCCCCCAAAACCCTTGTCTGATGTTGCTCCCCACATTTTAAATACAAGTTTTGTAGGAATGCTAAGGGCCTTTTAGATCACAATGAAAAAGGTTACATGGGTATGGAAGTCCTAGATCAGCCCTTCAAGCTGAACAGAGTAAAACAGAATGGGGCTTTCTGTCTTTTCATTCTAAAGTTCTCACGTTTTAGGAAAGACCCAGATGCAGACAATGTCGAAGCAACAAAAGTGTATTACTAGAACAGGGGGCAGGCAAAACGACAGGTCAAGGGCAGGCAGAGGTCAGTAATCCCAATCAGAGTCCAAAAGGTACAAAACGGCAGGCAGTTTCAGGGTCGGTGCAGGCAGAGATCAATAATCCCGTGTGGTGGGACAAGGTACAGTACGGCAGGCAGGCTCAGGGTCAGCACAGGCAGAATGGTCAAAACTGGGGAAACCTAGAAAACAGGAACTTTAGAAAAGACAGGATCAAGGGGRAAAACGCTGGTAGGCTTGACGAACAAAACGTCACATTCGCAGGTATAAATACACAGGGGATAATGAGGGGAGATGGGAGACACCTGGTGGGGGGTGGAGACAAGCACAAAGACAGGTGAAACACATCAGGGAGTGGCAAAAGTACATGTAAGATGAATGTTATGTTTCAATTCCCTCTCTAATCCCCCACCTGCTGAAAGCACTGCAGTCAAAGAGCTAATAGAACTCATTATAAACCCATGAATGTTCCAGTAACTCACACATTGTCTTTGCCCAAAAGGCGCTATCCCTCTATTATTTACGTCTTTCTAGCTCGTAACTGTAATTCAGCAATAAATCAAAATAAGTATGTAAAACCTGACATTTTTTCACACAAGACAAAACGGTTACTTTCATTGTCTCGTCCCTTGCATCCAGGCTAAGAAATCAATTTCAATCTCCATAAAATGTTGGTTTGTTTAGCGGTAAACCGATTAGAGTTTGATGTTATAGTTTCTATCCTTAGACCAATATACATCCCCTCTAAAAGAAATAAAAAAATGTGCGTGTGTGTGTCTGTGTGTGTGTGTGTGTGTGTGTGTGAGTAATGCTACACGCACAGTGCGGATACAGTCTTTGGGGATTCGCTAACTCATGTGTTCCAGTTTATTATGTTACTGACACTATTTAAAGTCGTTGTAGGCCATAAACAGGTTTATGTTACACATTTTTCACAGATCCCAAATTATTTTGACAAGGAGTCTTCAATGTGTCAACACTACATCATTTTTCAAAAAATGTTACGGTCGCTTTACCTTTCAAAAGAACAGCCGACTCCCATAAGACACAATAATTGTCAGAAGAAATAAAATCAAGATACAAGGATTTCAAATACAGTATAAACATTTTGTCTGGCATTTCTGAAACACGTATCAGGGACAATGMAATATCAAACAATTTATACAAATGTTGGAAGAATGTCGACACAACACTCAATTACACTAAGTATGACATTGCCCTGGACAATTCAGTCGGYATTGATAACTTTAACCAGTCTGTTCATCTTTTATCTTATCCAAAAGGGCCTCCTCCATCAACTCCTTGGCCTTCCGGTTGTCAAAAAGCTTTCTGTATGTACCAGGTCTTCCCCTTAGGAAGTGCTTTGGACTCTTATGTGAAAAAGTGTGTGTATATACAGCATGAGACTCTGAGCACACAACCAGGTAAGAAGGACAGTTCCGGTGTTCTGGAGCAAGGCGGGTAATTGCCTCTCGGCTCCAAAAGATGACATYCTTCTTCTTCACGCTTCAGTGAGTTTTGCCTGCCTGCGCTTTTCCCGCAGCTGCACAGGTCATCTGAAAACCCTCCCACGGTGCATGGGACCCTTCGTTTCGTCCGTTTCCTCGCAGTCTGCACAGGTTACTTTAATGGATGCGGAMGGCCCTTGACACTACGTGGTTTTATTTGTGTTTGGATTGGCTTCGTGTTTAGACTGTGAAGATGAGAGGTGAGAGAGCCTCATTCTACTAAGATCCATCTGCTGTTGTGGGAAAACATTACCTGAACCTTCTTGGTGAGATGGTGGTAACGCAGTCATAAGCATGTCATAACAGATGTTTAAGCAGTTATATACTCTTACAAAAAAAAGGTTCTAAAAGGGTTATTCGGCTGTCCCCATAGGAGAAGGCAGGACCCTTTCTGGTTCCAGGTATAACCCTTTTGGGTTGCATGTAGAACCCTCTGTGGAAAGGGTTCTGCCAGGGCAGGGAGCATTGAGGTAGTATCCTAAACTCTGGGGCTCCAGTTAGAAGTTGCCATTTGTGACTCACCACCTGGATTCGGTCTTATGTAGCAAAATGTGAAATGGTGTTTTTTTACATTGGATAAAAGTAGAGACTCAGAGCTACAAAATGGTATATCATACACTGCATTTGAGGAACAATGGGCACTTTTGAGAAAATCACCTTTGAATGTTTTGGTATCTAGTGAAGAGCTTTTCTTTGTCTACACCCACTCAACATCGTTCACATCCTCTTAAGGGTCTTTTTAAAAATGGCGGGTGGGGAAGCGAAACTATTGTGTGATAGTGAGAAGGAGAGATGTTGTGTGGGAAAATTGCTTTTTTCACTCGATCTGTCCAACTTATCACCTTATCGCCTCTAAAATGTAAATAAAACACTATAAAGAGTTTATATAATGTGTCATTACATACCTATTTGAAGGTTTGTGTCAAATTTGAATCAGGGTTTTAGGGCGGTGCTAAAGTGATCTTAGAAGTAAATAGCGACATTGAGAATGATGATCGCATGCAATGATGACGCAAAAAATGACTAGGTATCCCCCCCCCTACCCCCGTCACTGTCCATTTCTTGTTTTTAAACGATGAGAGAAGTGCTACACCTGGTGGAGAGAGATTGTAAAACAGAAATAGTAGCTTTATGCGTGCTGTACGTTACTGCATGACACGTCATGATGTAACGAAGGGTCCGTTTTTTCAACTATTCTCCAATAYTATAGAGCCATTACCATGTCGATCAACGCTTGAATAGAAACGTAGTTCAYACCCCCGATTTTTAAGTCAACACAGTTTCCACAGTTCCATTCGTTTTCTTTGTAGCCTCGTTTGAATGTTGCGGTTGCGCACATTTGTATGGAATGGGGTGAGTTTACGTTAATATCTGAGAATGTAGCTAGCCAACGCTAGACTATCTTACCTGTATACATCAACATGCGTCATGGATGTGTCTCCCTGTCAGGAATGTCATAACACGGTTGCCCTTAGTTTTGAAGATGTAATCTGGAAACAAGTGTTTTCTTCATCTCTTTAGCTATCATACTCTAATTCCACTGATTTCAAAACTTGATCCTCCAGAAAATGGAGAGCAACACTTMTGCAGCTCCACTACACAATAAAAATGTTTTAAAGCCGCATTCGACATGATTACCAACAYAGACTGACAAGCTCAAATAGACAGACGCCTTCAATATGGCAGACCAATCCGAACTCCTCTCTCGGCATGTCCAGCCCACTCATTATCTCAGTCAATCATGGCTAGTGGGAAGATGGTAACTTTTTCTGTGGCTTAACCAACAAGGCTCGTCATTTAACAATTTTATTCGTATTTACAGATGGCATACAAGTTTGTTATTAAGGCACATGAAAGTTAACATGTTCGAGAAGGCATTTCCGCCAAAAAAACGCATTTTGATAAAAAATATATATTTTACATTCAAACGGCTCTCCTGTGAAGTTGTGACTTGCGACATATGCCTAGTTTCCTGAATCGGGTCACATTTGGCACAGATCTAGAATCGGCTAACCCTCCCCAAATCCTAACCTTAACATTCTTCGGGAAATAAGCTAAACTGACCTTAGATCAGCTTCCAGGGCTAACAGCAAAGGACGAAAGCATGTCAGGGCAAGAACACTACACTTCAAAGTACCAGGGAACACAAAAGTTAGAGAGGGGTAGAGTTTTTAGAAAGTCCTGATAAAAAATAACACAACCATCTATTTGAATTTGCAACATGAATCAGTCATTTTGTTACAACACATAGTAAAAGATAGTGGGGCTCCTTTTAATGTTATTATTTTGTAGCAAATGAGCAATTTCATTTGGTCTATCAAGTTCTGATGTCTTAAAATGTATCAAATATTCTGAGCTTGAATAAAATAAATGTAAATGCACTTGAAGGATTGGCCCGGAAGCAATGAAAAATGTTTTTGGGGGGTCAATAGAACCAGAAATAAGTTATTTTGAGATTACAGTCGCTGTTAAAGGAGACATCATGTATGCCCAGTCATTGTACTGTAATTATACAGTTGATCACACTGCTGTATAAATAGCTGGGGACTGCGTGCATGATGGTCGACCGTTGTTTTCAACATAATCTACTAACGTTCACATACACCGATTCATGAACCATCTATATCCGGGTTGCATCCGGTTTACACGGCCCAAATTCACATTTGCACTTGCACTCAGTGCGCACGGGCAGCAGAGCAAGCAGCGACGACGTCATCAAGACATCCAAAAACATGGCAGACATTAGATTATTGTAAAATTGAAATAGCTTCAGCCGTGAGTGATGAAAAAGAAATCGGCCTCAGCACCAATTCTTCCAATGATTCAATGGATGTTTTATGTACAACGGTGATGAGTAAAGTGTTTTATTAATAATTTTAAAATAGGATTTCTCTATGTGGCCGTCTATGGATATTGTATTTCTGGGATGGGCGTCAGTTAAACTCCAGTACCGAAGCAAGGCAGTAGGAGCAGTTGAAACCGTGCTTCTAGACCGCTTCCTGGCCCCTTGGCTGATCAAGATGAATCATGATATATCTGAGGACTGTAATAGCGAATATTATAATAACGTTTTTTTAAATCTTTGTTTCACCAATGGGTTTTGAGGGTTTATGAATTATTGATAGCTTCCTTGTGAATTCAAATGCTTTATAGTGCAAATTATAGTGCCTTTTTAACATGACACGACATTCTTATGATCTCATAGTCAAAGGCTATAGTCGAAGTGTTAATGTCTTACAAAATGTACATAGAAGTATAAATACATATGACTTGACGAGAGGAATAACTACATTTAATTCTTAATGCTTCAACTTTTACTGTGTTCTCCCTCATAAGGTAGTATTTTCCCCTGAACACTCAATCCTAAATGGCTGCCAATTCTGTCACCAAGGTCCAGAGCATTATCCAGCACCTTCCCCTGACCCCTACCTCCCTCCCAGATTCTCTCCTAATCCACTAAATTCTTTCCTCAGCTCACCCTTCCTAACCCAACATGTAATAATTACTCATTTCTACCCACCCCTCTTATGCAATGCATATTGAATTAAAGCCCGTCTTCAAACCTCCCTCTCCCTCAACCCTAAAGACCATCATTTAGGAGCCTGCTGAGTCATTGATTGGATTGTGTAGGGGTCTCCGAGCAAATTAGACTGTACCAACCCGCCACAGTTATAAAATGGCCAACCGCGTGACAGGACATCCTCTCATTGATTTTGCTCTGTCGTGGTCGTTGCCTCAGTACTTTACACTGATGATCGTATCAGCACAGATCAAACAT